>NW_021636934.1:0-17774 GCF_004799145.2 Neltuma alba | reverse complement strand
TGTTAATTTCATTTTATCCCTTATCTATGTATTAAAAAAGACTGTCCCTGCTGGCCAAAAAAAAAAAGAAGACTGTCCCTATTTTATGTTTAATTTATTTTTTTATGGCTTCAAAAAATTAATAATTTAACTACCTCTTTTTCATTTAGAATGGCTAAAAATGTTTTATAATAACGATAGGATAGAATATTTAGTTTTAATTTAATTTTCCCAATGGATGCATATATTATTCCTTTTTGGCATTTAATTTACCACTCAAAAGGCATCACATTCTTCCAAATCCAATGCCTGCATATCTCAATCCCAAATAAAGTTTGCTCCTTTTCTCTATTAAATGTTGGTGTGCTACTAAACACTCAAATGACTCATTTAGTACAAGTGATACTACATAAAAGAGCATTAAAACCGACAAGGTTGGGGGTAGTGGTAATCGGCTGACGTTCCATTTCAAAGGGCTAAAGTAATGCTCCTAATTTTTTTCGTAAATAGAGAGCTAGTAGTAAAGAAATCTCCAAAAATGCTTGCCCCTTGGATAGAGCGTCTTGTACCACGAACGAAAAGCTTGGTGTCGTTTTCTTCTCCTACAATACAAACAAAGCAGACAAAATTAATAATAACCCAAACCTCGAAATAAATAAACGACAACTTGCAGAAGAAAATAGAGGCTTACTTGGTCCCTTTCTTGGTGTTATTGAGTTGTCCTTTATCAGCAGCCTTGAAATGTCTCAAGAGCTTCTTGGCTGGTGCATGAAGAGGAGAAGCTATGGATTTTCGTTTCAGTGAAGTTCTTGAAGCATTATTCATGAAAGCCCTAGGAAACACAAAGCGAATATTCTCCATGCTCGTTTGCTGCTTATCAACATAAACTCCACACTTAATTATGGAGATATTTGGTGAGTCACACATGACTTGTATGTCCACATCATTCCAACCCGATTCCAGAAACTTATTAAGCTCCTCCAACTCTTCTTCATCAAAATTCTGAAGTAAATCAAATGACATCACATGACCTTCCTTACCAAAGAAAGCAACGTATCACATTCTCTGCGTTGACTAGGAGCATAAAGAGCATCATTTTTTGTCCATGACATTCTACGGCCATTCGTTCTGATAAAAACTTGGAAGGTGAGAACTCTCCTTTTTGCCTTAGCTTTGCCCGATTCGATTGCAATGACAAGAGCAGGGAAAGTTTTCCCACGAACACCAAGAGACAATGTGTCTCCTTCACAGAAATAGTCCAACCAATCAGGAAATGTTGTTGCTGGCATAGTGAAGAAGGTTTTTGCCTGATTTATCGAAACACCAAACAGGAGAGGCTTTTTCAGATTTGAGAATAACATATAAAATAATACTTGAAATTTATATTATTCATAGATAGGATATATCAAGGGGTATCTGGCAAAAAAAAAAAAAAAAAAATCAAGGGCTAAAGTAACATTTGGCACCCTAATTAATGTTATTTTTGTGGTGCATCCTACACGTTTGATATTGTTTTCTAGTTGCATCTGATATCCTAATTTTATTTATGATTTAAGGTGCTGGATGCACACAAGAAAAAGATTAGGGTGCTGAAAACACAAAAGAAATAATAATAACAACATCAAGGTGGAGGATGCATCATAAATATAATCAAAGTTGTAAAATGCAACTTGAAAATAATGAGGGTGTTAGATGCCGAAACATTATTAACCCACACTAGTAAGAAGCTCTAATTATGACATGATTTGTCGTGGTTTATTCCTGCAAAAGCTTTAAAATCCAACATGACAAATGAAAATTATCAAAAGGAAAATGAGAAAAACCTGAAACCATAAACGGCTTAATGACTCGGTTGTTAATGCTGTGCAATTCTCTGCCTTTATCTGGCGCAACCCCGATGGCAACTCTGGTATGTCTCTTAGTCTCTTACAATTATTTATTTCGAGCGTCATGAGATCATCACACTCTTTAATGCACTTAGGAAGTGATGCAAAATTATTTCCTGATAGATCCAAGTTTTGCAGATTCTGAAAACATTTCAGAGTATGGTAAACATCTTCATCCCATAGGCCACAGTTTCCGAGATCCAAGCACTCTATGTTATCGCAACTCATAAATGGTTGGCTCTCTTGCAGTAATTTCTTCAAGGAATTTCTACCATGAGATCGAAGGCCTCCCAGCAGAAGTACGCTAAGATTTTGTAGCGTGAATAAGCTATTTGGAAACTCTTTAATAGCGCTACCATCTGCAAAAATACTTCCAAGTGCATCCATATTTCCAACTATGTTTGGGAAGTAGTCAAGACTCTTGCAATCAGTCAGAACGAGCATCTCAAGAGATGGCATGTTGATTTCACTTGGAAAGCTTTTAAGTTGGGTACATTTACGAACATCTAATTTGATAAGCTTGCAAAGAAATCCCACTGAATCATGAACTTTGATCAAATTGCGACATTCGCGAAAGCTTAATGTTTTTAAGTTTTGAAAATGAGACATATCAGGTACTTCTGTTATAAATTCACACCTCGAGAAATTCATATGTGTCACATATTCAAACTTCTGCAAAAGAAAACCAATATTATTTAATTAATAACAGTTGTCAAGAAATATATTATCTTTTGAACAGAATATGCTAGCCTCCCTTTGATTTATCTAATCTTATTCGTACTGAATCTTCGAAAAATCTCTGGATTGTGAAATAGTTGACGATTCTATAGAAGATAATAAAAAATTCAATGAGAGTTAAAAGTAATTTATTCTCGAATTCTCAGAAGAACATTATGGCTCAAGAAATTTGATCACAGAAAAAGAGTGAATAAAGTACCTGGAATGGCTCTTCCAATTTGAAAAGACTTCTACACAGCTTGAAGCAAACTAGTTTTGGAGGAGAAAAATCCGGTGGTAAAGTCATAGAAGGATACCCCTCCCAATCAAGCAATATCAAACTATTGGGAAGATACCTGGGACTTGTTAAGAATTGGGTATTTCGAACAATGAGAATACGAAGATTATCCATCTTCTCAAAGGCTAAACCATTCCACTTCACTTCTTCTTGTTCAGGTGGATCAAGTATTATTCCTTCGATATCTTTTTCTCCCTACAAGTTCCAGAAAGTAATACAGTTAGCTATTTGCCAAATTTGCACAGTTTATTGTATATAAGGAAATGGATAAATTTTCAATGCTTACTAAATCTTTGCGCAGCACATTAAGAACATCTTTGTAATACCATAACCTGCTACGTCTACCAGGATTTGAGGGTGCCTCTTGCTCAACAATCTTTTTACCCATTTGTTGTATTAGATCATGCATCAGCAAGAGACCATTATCAGCAATAGTTATCAAAGATTTATCAACAAGAACTTCAATATAAAACCTTGTCCCATAGTAACAAGCTCCTAGTATGTCTTCAACCAATTCCAATGTCTCCTTTGCAAAGAAACAAGCAATGTCCAAGAAAATACGCTTAGCATCATCTTGTAAGCAATCATAGCTTACTTTCAATATCTCATATATTGTTGTTCTTGAGATTTGATAATATTGTTTCAATGCATATCTCCATTCCTCTAAGTCTTTGTGTGCCAAGTTGGAGCCTATCAACTTTAAAGTCAAAGGAAGGCCACGTACATAACGTGTAATACCAATGGACATACTTTTGTATACTTTTGGAGGTTGGCTCTTTCGAAATGCATGCCAACAAAAAAGCTCAAGAGAGTAACTCTCATTTAACTCCTTCATTTCATATGTCTTTGTGATATTGCGTGCAATTAGTAATTGCTTGTTTCTTGTTGTTATAATGATCTTGCTTCCACAACCAAACCAATCACATCCTCCCGCAAGTTGTTCTAACTGTTCAACTTCTTCAACGTCATCAAGAACCAATAGAATCTTTTTCCGAGAGAGCCTATGTTTTATTTTTGATATTCCTTCGTCAACACTACAAAACTTAATCTTGTTTTCATCTAGAATTTCTGATAGTAGTGTTCGTTGAAGGCTAACAACACCTTGATATTTCTTTGATATTTCTCGAACATCAAACAAAAAACAAGCACCTTCAAAATTGAAGAAGATTGAATTATAGACAGCTTTTGCAAGGGTTGTTTTGCCAATCCCACCAATTCCATAAATTCCCAACATAGAAACTCTATTATCATCACTTTCATCCAAAAGTGACATCACTTTTTCTATACAAGGCTCAAGTCCGACGATGTAATCAACGTTATGGTAGCGCTTAGGAGGTAGCCTAGCATATGCATCTTCAACGATACTTTCAATAAATCCATCTTGGTATCTACAAAAGGAAAAGTGAATTTGTTTACTATGAAGATAATTATCGCCACATATTCTGTTTTATATTTCTATGATCTTTTAGCTCTCTATGATTTTAATCCCTTCACTCTATAGGTCTAATTTTTTTAAAAAAAATTATAAGTATTTGTTATTTGAATTATATCATTTAAGTAAATCTAAGAGTAATAATGCAAAAACAAAAAAGTCAAATTATAGAACTATTTAAACTTCTAAATTGAAAATAAAAATTTTGAATATTAAACACAATTCATAATTATCCTCATGAGAAAAATACTGTAAAAACCACCATTTCACAGCACCTTTGAACTGCAAAAGCAAAAGCCACATATCAAAATTTCAAACGTTTTCAATAGCGTGCTAAGAGAGTGAGCCTTTAAGCAACAGTGAGATTGCTATCATGTGACTTGAAAGTCAAGGGTTTAAATCCTGAAAATAACCTCTCCCCTTGTGAGGGTAAGACTATGTACATCTATCCCTCCCCAGACCCCCAACCACTAATTAATTGTTTCAAAATTTGCTCAGTAGATGGCTTTCAGAAAATAGTATAAGAAAACATACCCATCTTTGAAAAGCCATGCTGATGACAAGCTAGCAGCTTCAAACAAAGCAGATCTCCATTTTCTAACTTTCTCCGTGTCATCTCTGAATCTTTCTTCAAGAACAGCCATGGCTTCCTCAAAGCTGTTTCTCTGATACTGAACATCCATCGGATCTACCTTGTAAAAGATGGGCATAACCAGCTGTTTCTTTTCCTTCTTACACCAAACGATGTGAGCAAGTTCCTCCAGGCACCAAGTGGAAGTAGCATAGTTCTTAGAGAACACAATAATGGAAATCCTGGATCTCTCAATGGCCTTAAGAAGCGTAGGTGAGATCTTTTCCCCTTTCCCAAGCTTCTTGTCATCAATGAAGGCGTTGATTCCCTTACGGTGCAAAGCATCGTGGAGAGGTGCAGTGAAGATGTGGCGAGTATCTTCACCTCTAAAACTCAGGAAAACATCATATCGATACTTAGCTTCGCTGGTGAAGCTATGGGATGATGGTGAAACCACTTGAATCGCCATGGCGGCAATAATCGCAGACTTGAAGTTAGGTGTTGAGATTTGAAAACTCAAACGAGAGAGAAACTTATACAGTTAACGTGGATTGTGCTTTCATATAAATATATATATATATATATATTGATTAAATGGATCCAAATGTGAAGACGGTGGTACCTTGTTTTTGTTTGACTTTTGTATTTCTGAAGCAACTGTTGACCCAAGAAAATAATGATAGTGCAGATGATGGATCCTTTTTTTCCAGTCTTCTTCCAGTTGGTTTTTGTTTTATTTTATTCATCTTGAGGACTCAGTAATCCACGGCGGACCAAGTTGCATAGGGTGTGAGGCCGTATTCCTGGAAAAAAAGAAATATATTATGTGTGTGTTACAATAAGTTTTGTTTTAAAAAGATCTGGTCCCGCAAGCTCTGTTGATCACTGCGAAATAAATGGACCCACAGCTCTCCCTGGCATTTTGATTAATGGTGTTCTTGTATTATTGAACTTAAACAGTGAAGATAAATAGCTATGCTATAGTATTATGCAATATAGGTCCATATAAATATCTGAAGAATAATTCATGAGATCAAAAGCAGTGGATGATAGATTGACTTGATGAATTTATCATAATTTTGGGAGAATATATTGAAAAGAAAGGAATAAGTTTGAACCACAAAGGAAAAAATAAAGATGGAAAGAAAGGAATAAGCCAGCACTATTAACTGCCTTTTCTTTTTCTTTTTCTTTTTCTTACCGGAACAATATTAACTGCTTAACAGCTTCATACTGCTATAGGTATCATTATGACGTGGATTTCCATATATAAAGGATATTTAGAATTTTACCCACGAAATCACAGTCTCTAAAATCGACTTTTTCTTGGGAGTCTTTTATTATATGTATTATGAAAATATGTAAGTTAATTTTCTTCATCTTATTGTCAATCTCAAGTTGTTTGAAAGGTTATAAAAGACTATATATTTTGTATACTTGTATATGAATGAGACCCCACCCTCTTTTTTTACATCTCTTTTTTGCTCTTATCATGTTGCTTTTTTTTTTTTCCTTTAGCTTTTATAATAATACATACTACTATATCTGGTTCTTAATATAAGAGCTAGTTAACTAATTTGGATAGATTAAAAATTAGTTAAGTTAGTTTTACAATAAATAGGTGTTATCTTTCCTAAAATATCCTTATTAATAAAGTGTCATTTGATGAAATATTTAATATATACAAATACTACAAGAACTACCTTAAAAAAATAGATAAATATGAGAGACAAAGTGGATTGGGATCTTATATTTAGGACCAAATAAAAAGTTAAATTAGTTTTATATTAAAGACCAAGGTAGTATAAATTAAGATAATGTTTAAAAATACATAATGTTGCTCTTTTTTTTTAAAAATAATGTTGCTAAAATTTTCAATTGCAAATTGAAATTTACATATAGCTTAAATTGATATTTTGAGACCTAATTATATTTTTTTAATTAATTTTAGTTTTTGCGTCTAGTCCGAAGTTATTTGTCTTTTTGGAACCGATACTTTCAATTATTGAACATATCAAAGTGAAATTCGTAGTACATAAAAAATGCTTTACCGCAGGTGTTTTTTCTTTTTTTTTTTTCTTTGTTTTCCTGAAAACACAAGGAAAAAGCCACATTGCTTTATTTGGTTATGCCGAAAGGACCTATCAATGGGATCAGGTCTAGCAAAAAAGTCTAATCTCCCATAATATGGTAAACTAGGTTTGAATTCTTATTGGGATAAGTGTTATATTTAGTACCCGATAATATTTTAAATAAAGTTACATTCGATAAGAGGATACCTGTGTCTTAAAAAAAAAGGCAAAAAGAAACGACGGCACGATGAGCGGCTCCAAGATAATTACCATTAATTAAATTCTTTACGAATAATAAAAGCAAGAGGCAAGATCGATATTAAAACAGTATGAGTATCTCTTAAAGTAATTTTATCCATATAAAATATGTTTTGTGTAGCATAAAAAAATTGAAAATAAATCAGCCATATTATTTAGGGAAAACTATCTGAGAATACACATACTTTTTCTCGATTTTTAATTTGGCACTTATATGCTTTTTTTAATTAAATCTTTAACTTTGTTCTTCGATGAGCACCGTGAACACCTATACAAAAGCTAATTATATTAATAAAGCAAGCTATGCTAATAGAGCAAAAATTAAATGATGTAACTAAAAAAAGAAAATTACATGTAAAAAAATAAAAGATTGATAAAAAAAAGTTTGGGTACATGTAAAATAAGTTTCCCTATTATTTATAGTTCGTGAAGTAGTCTTTAATTTATATTCGGTAAAATTGTTATAAAATTTGTATACTTTACTAATATGTAATCCCTATAATAAAAACACACTTTCGATTCTTTGTTATGAGGCACACTTTGAAACGAATAGATGACTCCTAGTATTATAAATCATCATGTAAAATATTATTTACATTTATCCCTATTTTTGCATACAAAAAATTTCCCTATTTAATATTCAATTCAAATTTTCTATAGCTTCTCAATACATGATTTCTAATTTTAAATAAGGATAAATGTGAAATTTTTAGTCATTGTCAAACAAAATTAATAATTTAACTACTTCTTGTTTTTTAATTCGGTGTGATGTGTTTAAAATGTTTTATAACGATGATGGGATAGAATATTTAATTTTAATTTTCCCACATCAGTGTGGAGGATGTGACAAAATTAAATCGATGCATATATTATTCCTTTTTGCATGTCTCAGTTACGTCAATCCAGTCAGCTAGAGAATCATATTCCAATTATTACAATGCTTTTCTAAATTTTGGAAGCGAAACAATGATCAACGTATGAAGACGGAGAAGAGAATATTTTTGAAGTACCTGTGAAGAGTAATTGCTTGAAAGGATACGTATAATCTGAAATTGCATTACCAATGTGCTTGAGTTAGCATGAGGGAAAATTATATCTTCCCCTCCTTGGATAAGTAGAAAAAAGTGAGAGGGAAAGAAAATTGGAGAGAAAATAATACGTGCGAGTCACATATTTTTCTCTTCAACTGTTTCTTTTGTAAAATGTGGAGATTTCAAAGGAAAAAACTTCTTTCAAAAAACTCTCATTAATTAGTTTTTTATTCTCCTTCTCCATCAATTTTGGGAAAGACGTCAATATCATGTTACATATTTTCAATTGTTGAATTATTTTGAATTATTTAAAATCTATGTACAAAAAATAATTTTGAAAACAAACAAAAAATTGGTTAAAATAATTATGAATTAAGAGTAAGATTAAACACTCAAACGTATCTATGTTTAATTTACAAGTGTTTTACATACATGTAATTCAACAGCAAGGATGCTGGTTGAGTTGAACTATTGCACGCAAAAGATGCTCCACTGCTGGTTTTTTTTTTAAAAAAAAAAAAGAAAACAAAATGCTTAACTGCTTCAAATGTATGGGTGCTTCCATATTAATTCAAGTCCACTCAAACATAAAGTTAAAGTGTATTCAGTCGCTGAAGTATTATATTAGCTGCATTCAGCACTTCGAACTATTTTGTGATGCATCTATTATCATGAAGCCTTTTTTTTTTGTCTTGGTGCTTGATGCACCAAAAAAGATTTTTTGGGTACTAGATGTAAAAAAAAAATATTTTGAGATGCTAGATACATCAAAAAATATTGCAAGTAGCGAGACACCTGAAAAATATATTTCGGGGCTGAATGGACCACAAAATACTTAAAAGTACTGAATGTATCCGAGAAAATATTTCGGGGTACTGGATCCATCTTATCCCCTTAAACATATCAAAACAAATGATTCTAACAAGTTATAGCTAGGAGTGAAAAGACATGCTATTTAAAAAGAGAGGGACGGATCTCATATAAACATATGTGCAGAAGCAAATATTCTAATGATATATTATTCCCTTTCGCATTTCATTTCCCACTCAAAAGGGATCGCATTCTTCCACATCCAGTGCCTATCTCTTAGACACACACACACACACAGTTACGTCAATTCCAAATAAAAAGACGTGCCATTTACGATGTCTTCCAGAATATAATTGCCTAAGATAATAAGCAACGTTCAATGTCTCAGAATAAAAAGGACAACAACTAGTTTGGCTGAGCCATTTTTATAAGGGGATTCCACAGAGGAGCAATATAATAATATGTTATATTATGCATCTTTGCACAATTTGTAAAGAGCTAGCCAGCCATGTTACTAATGATCTGCATGTAGTATAGCTTACTATAATATATATAACTGAAAATTAGGCTGGGAGATGTGAAGAAAAAGTACTACTATTTTCAGTTCTTAATATAAGAACTAGTTGAAAGATTGGATTTAGCATTAGATATAAGATGTCAATTAACTTTATCTCCCACAGTATTAATGTTTACTTCTGTTATCTCCATATATATTGGATGTTCATGATTGTGCAGAAGCAAAGAGATCGAAATGCGGTTTCGGCTTCATCAGTTTTATCTTTATTTAAAAAATTGAAGGTAGGAGGTCATGGAGGAAAATTGGCGAGAGTGAATTTAGTGTTTTAAAATTTACATTTTAGCGATTAGTATTTTTAAATAATTATAATTTGTATGATGCTTTTCAATAGATATAATGATTTCTCTAAAGTCTTTTCTCTAATTTTCCCCTTAACAATTATATGGGTTTGTAAAGCTTTCAACAAATTGGCAACTATTTTATTGTGGGGACTAGTCTAAAATCCCAAAAGATTATTTGGAGGGGGGGGGGGATGGGGCTGCCAAATTCTTGGTGGCCTTGTTGGTCAGACCTTCAGTGGGTAGCTTTTTTCTAGATCACCAAGTATTCTCACTCAAGAACTAGCTTATTATCCATGGTAGAGGCTTCCTAATATGAAAATCATAGCAAATTTAAACAATTATACCAAGTTTCTAGAAGGAAAAATTGTAAATAAAGACCCCTTAATATGTAAAATTGTGATTTGGGACTCTGAATTTGGAGAATAGCAAATAAGGACTCAGTCCCACTTTGCAAATATGAAATGAAATGTGGGTGAAATATCTAAAATGTCCTTCAGCTAAATTGTGATTTGGTTTACTATAGTTATCATTCGCTAAAGTGAACTTGTCATTTCTCGTAGTCAACTTATCATTTGTCATACCCTCAGCCAAGTTGTGATTTGGTCTACTGAAATTGTCCTTCGCTAAAATGAACTTGTTATTTTTCATAGTCAACTTATCATTCAACTGAGGGGTATTTAGACATTTTAATACAATTTGATATTTGCAAAAGTGGAATCAGGTCCTTATTTGTTATTTTCAAGTTGAGGGTCCCAAATTGTAATTTTACATATTAGGGGTTCATTTGCAATTTTCCTTTTTAGAATATATGATGTTGAGAAATGAAACATTAGATATAAGTATTTATATATGGTACTATTTTTCGTCATAAACATAAATTACCAATACACAATGACATTGAAATCAACAACCATGTTACAAAAACAGACCATTTGTTAACCAACATCTAGTAGTAAAGAAGTTTCCAAAAATGCTCGCCCATTGGGTAAGACATCATGTACCAAGAAACTTGGTGTCGTTTTCTTCTCCTGCAATACATGAAAGGGAACAAAACGAATGATAAGCACAAAATTGAAATGACAATTAGTAGAAGAAAGTAGAAACTCACTTTAATGTGTCCCTTTGTCATTGAGCTTTCTTTTATTAGCAGCCTTGAAATGTCTCAAGAGCTTCTTGGCTGATTCACCAAGAGAAGAAGCTATGGCTTTTCGTTTCAGTGAAGTCCTTGAAGTATTCATGAACTCCCTAGGAGACACAAAGCAAATATTCTCCATACTTATTTGCTGCTTATCAACATAAACTCCACACTTGATTATGGAAATATATGACCCACACATTACGTGTATGTCCACGTCGTTCCAATCTGATTCTAGAAACTTATTGATCCCCTTCATTTCTTCTTCAAGAAAATTCTGAAGTAAATCAAATAAGAACACATGGCCTTGCTTACCGAAAAAGAGCAACACACGACCTTCTTTACTTGCATCAGGCACATAAGGAACATCACCTTCTATCCATGACATTTTACGACCATTGATTCTCATAAAAACTTGGAAGGGAATACTCTTTCTTGTCTTTGTTTTCCCTGATTCAATTGCAACAACAAGACGGGGAAAGTTTTCCCATGAACACGAAGAGACAATGTGCCTCCTTTACAGCAATAATCAATCCAATCAGGAAATG
Organism: Neltuma alba; assembly: GCF_004799145.2. NCBI lineage: Eukaryota > Viridiplantae > Streptophyta > Magnoliopsida > Fabales > Fabaceae > Neltuma > Neltuma alba. Next base: position 6,179 of record NW_021636934.1, on the reverse strand, counting down.
TTGTTGTCGGCATACCAACTCCTTTGCAAAAGAAGATTTTAGCCTGATTTATCAAAACAATAGAGACCAAAGGTGTTTTCAGATTCGAGAACTACACATAAAAGAATACTTCCAATTTACTCATCTGGTCTTTAATCTAAGAACTACTTAGTTAATTGAGGAGATTAAGGAAGCTCAATAAATTACTTAATTCCAACAAAATTGACATGATAACGTTAGATTATATATCAGTTTATAAAGTTAAACAATTGGTTCAGAAAAATTAATAAATAGAGAAAAATAGATTAAATCTTACATTCAGAACCATAAATCCCTAACTAGTTCCTACATTTATAATTGAAGGAGTAATTATTTATAATTATAGATATCAAATAACTTAATCTCCCATTCATTGGAATGTTTTTAATATGATCCTCCTATCTTTCTATGTCTTTAGATGAATAAAAATTATTAAACATTACCGAATGCTGAAAAATTCTAATTATGACATGATTTTTAGAAGTTTATCCTTGCCATAGCTATAAAGCCCAGGATCATGACAAATGAAAATTATCAAAGGCATGAGAAAAACCTGAGACCATAAACGGCCTACTGACTGAGTTGTTAGAGATGTGCAATTCTCTGCCCTTATGTCATTCAACCCTGATGGCAACTCTGGTATGTCTCTTAGCCTCTTGCAATTATGTATTTCTAGTGCCCTCAAATTAGCACACTCTTTAATACACTCAGGAATTGACACAAAATCATTTCTTGATAGATCCAAGTGATGCACATTCTGAAAACATTTTAGAGCAAGGTAAACATCTTCATCCAACAAGCCACAGTTTCCAAGTTCCAGGAACTCCATGTTTGTGCAACTAGTCAATGGTTGACTCTCTTGCATTAGTTTCTTTAAAGATTTTCTACCACGAGGTTGAATGCCTCCAACAAAGTGTGCTAAGATTTTGCAACATCAATAAGCTAATCGGAAGCTCCCCAAGACTTTTGCAAGAGTCTATAAACAAAGTATCAAGCCCTGAAAGATTTCCAATGGAAGGTGGGAGCTCTTTAATAGCAGTCCTACCTGCAGAAATACCGGTAAGTGCATCCATCTTTCCGACTATACGTGGAAGTAGTTAAGACTCTTGCAGCCAGAAAGAGTGAGATGTTCAAGACATGGCATGTTGATTTCACATGGAAAGCTTTTAAGTTTGGTACATTCGCCAACATCTAATAGTATTAGCTTATGAAGAGATCCCACAGAATCATGAACTTTGATCAGATTGCAACATTCGCGAAAGCTCAATGTTTTTAAATTTCGACAATGAGACATATCAGGCACTTCTCTCAAGAATTCACATTGCGAGAAATTCATATATGTCACATATTCAAACTTCTGCAAAAACAAAAATATAAGGTTATTTAATTAACAGCAACTATCAATAAATATTATATTTTGAATAGAATATTTTAGCATCTCTTTGGTTTATCTAATCTTATATTGAATCTCTGAAATCCGAAATAGGTGAGCAAGTCTATATATAGATAATAACAAAAAATACAATGAGAGTTAAGGTTATTTATTCTTGATTCTTAGAAAAACATTATGGCTCCAGAAATTTGATCAAAGAAAAAAGATAGAAAGAGGTAAAAAAAAAAAAAAAGAGTAAAAATATGTACCTGGAATGGCTCTTCCAATTTGAAAAGACTTCTATATAACTTGAAGCAAACTAGTTTTGGAGGAGAAAAATCTGGTGGTAATGTCATAGAAGGATATCTCTCCCAATCAAGCAATCTCAAACTATTAGGAAGATACTTGGGACTTGTTAAGAATTGGGTATTTCGAACAATGAGAATTTGAAGATTATTCATCTTCTGAAAGGCCAAACCATTCCATATCACTTCTTCTTGTTTAGGTGGATCAAGGATTATCCCTTCAATATCATTTCCTCCCTATAATACAAGTTCAAAAAAGTGACATTGTTAGATGTTTGTCAAATTTGTACAATTTAATGTATGTAAGGAAATAGATAACCTTTTTTCTCTTACTAAATTATTTTGCAGCACATTAAGCACATCTTTGTAATACCATAACCTGCTACGTTTACCAAGATTGGAGGGTGCCTCTTGCTTAACAATCTCTCTAGCCATTTGTTGAATTAGATCATGCATGTGCAAGCGACCATTATCAGCAAACACTTATTAGAGATTTATCAACAAGAACTTCAATATAAAACCTTGTCCCATAATAACAAGCTCCTAGTATGTCTTCAACATATTCCAAATTCTCCTCTTTAAAGAAACAAGCAATGTCCAGAAAAATACGCTTAGCACCCTCTTGTAAGCAATCATAGCTTATTTTCAATATCTCATGTATTGTTCTTCCAGTGATTTGGTTATATTGTTGTAGTGTATATCTCCATTCCGCTAATTTTCTATGTCTCAAATTGGAGCCTATCAATTTTAAGGCCAAAGGAAGGCCACGTACATAATCTGTAACACCAATTGACATACTTTTGTAGCTTTTTGGAGGGTGGCTCATTCGAAAGGCATGCCAACAAAACAGTTTAAGAGAGTCATGCTCATTCAGCTCTTTCATTTCATATGTTTTTTTAAGATCGTGTGCAACTAGCAATTGCTTGTTTCTTGTTGTTATGATGATCTTGCTTCCACAACCAAACCAATCAGCCCCTCCTGCAAGTTGTTCTAACTGTTCAACTTCTTCAACGTCATCAAGAATCAACAAAATCTTTTTGTGAGAGAGTCTATGCTTTATTTTTGATATTCCTTCATCAACACTACCAAACTTCATCTTCCTTTCCTCAAGAACTTCTGATAGAAGTGTTTGTTGAAGGCGGACAACACCCTGATATTTCTTTGACGCTTCTCTGACATCAAATAAAAAACAAGCACCTTCAAAATAGAAGAAGATTGAGTTATAGATGGCTTTTGCAAGGGTTGTTTTCCAATTCCACCAGCTCCATGAATCCCCAACATAGAAACACTGTTATCAGACTCATCCAAAAGTGACATGACTTCTTCTATACGGGGCTCAAGTCCAACGATGTAATCATCGTTATGGAAGCGTTTAGGAGGCAGCCTAGCGTATGCATCTTCAGCAATACCTTCAATAAATTCACCTTCGTCGTATCTACAAAAGCGAAAATTTTTACTATGAAGATGATTTTCGTAACATGTTCTGTTTTATATATTTGTACTCTATTATCATATAATTTTTTTTCAATACAGTTATGTTTGGATTCTTTGAAGAGATTATCAATATTAATTGGTTCTCCAAGATTTTAATACTTTCACTGTATGTGTCTAGGATTTATTTGAATCCCTTATATACAAGGTGCATATTTGAAGTTCATTTTTAGCGGTTTCACTTTGATCCCTTAATTTTATATAAGTATATCTTCAATCATTTTATCCTGACACTGTAAACCAAAAAATACTGACATTGAAATTTCAATTTGAAATATTGACAAACTATTGTCAAATGTGGCATATTAAGTTTAATTTTTAAAATAACAATAATTGTTACAAAAACATCTGGAGTTTTAAGAGAATGAAAAAATACTTCTACAATGAAGAAACTAAGCTAAAACATTGTATAAAACTAGAGGAACAAATGTGCACTTGACATCATTTAAGTAACCAAAAGTAAATCATGCAAAAACAAAAATATCTTAATAATTATTGTTACGAAGCTGTACTTGTTACAAACTATAAAAAGAATATGTCTAATTTATTAAGATCGCAAATTTATATTGTAATCTTATATGAATATCCATGATAGTATTTTACTCTAAAGTAGTATTAAAAGTGAAAACTGGGTTCAAAAACTTATTAAAGAAAAAGGGTATGCGTAACTGTCAACGTATCGTTATTATGTTTTATTTTATTGGTAAAAATTGGAGTAAATTTAGAGTAAACATTAGATTAAACGTTTATTTATTAAATTTAAATTCAGCATTTATTTTAAGAATCAAAAGTTAAAACTTCATAATAATCCTCATAAGAACAATACTGTGAAAACTACATGTTTAATTTCTTGCACCTTTCATTGGACTGCAAAAGCGATAGTCACAAGTCAAAATTTCAAACATCTTCAATAGCGTGCTAACCACTAAGAAAATAATACAAGAAAACATACCCATCTTCTTCGAAAAGCCATGCTGGTGATAAGCTAGCAGCTTCAAACAAAGCAGATCTCCATTTGTGCACTTTCTCCAAGTCATCTCTGAACCTATCTTCAAGAGCAGCCATGGCTTCCTGAAAGCTATTTTTCTGATACTGAACATCCAACGGATCCACCTTGTAAAAGATGGGCATAACCAGCTGGTTCTTCTGCTTCTGACACCAAATGATATGGGCGAGTTCCTCTAGGCACCATGTGGAAGTAGCATAGTTCCTAGAGAACACAATGAAGGAAATTCTCGATCTCTCAATGGCTCTAAGAAGCGTAGGTGAGATCTCTTCCCCTTTGCCAAGCTTCCTGTCGTCAATGAAGGCATTGATTCCCTTACATCGCAAAGCATTGTAGAGAGGCACAGTGAAGGTGCGGCGAGTATCTTCACCTCTAAAACTCAGAAAAACATCATATCTATACTTGGTTTTGTTATTGGAGCCAAAGGATGATGTTGTTTCAACTTGAGTCGCCATGATTAAGCTGCCTGCTATGTCCAATTTAATCTTGAGTAAGCACAGAAGAACTTAGGGAAATGTAAGCAAATTAGTTCCAGTTTAATGTTGTCTTTTTAGGAATCCAGTGTTGGCCGGCGTCAATGTTGAAAACGTTTGAAAATAATACCGTGGAAGACGCCCCATTCTGGTTTCTTTGTACGTAAAGATGCCTTAATGCTTTCCAACCCCAAAAAAAAAGAAAGAAAGATGCCTTAATGCTTTATTTGAAATTGATCGATAGGACCATTCTGGCCATAAAATAAAAAAAATTGAGATAAATCCCTCATTACAAATTTAATTAGCAAATAGTTCCTAAGATGATTCATTGCACAAGGAAATATTAGTTCCACGTAAAAGAAGGTAAGTTGCACACAAGATAAGATGATGTTCCACAAAATATTATTATTTGGATATAGCGGATTTTGTGTACATAGAAGATGATCTTACATATAAGAATTCATTATTTTACAAATGGGAAACACAGTTTGTGTACAAAGAAAAATTATGGCACACACAAGAGAAGATAAATTCTATACAAAAAAAGTTAAGTTGCACACAATAAAAATTAATTGGCACACAGTCCTTAAGTTCTATTTGCCAATTAATTTTTCAAATAGGGACTCATTCTAAATTTTTCTAAAATAAAATAAAGAAATAAAGAAATTCCGGACCGTCACCATTGACATTTGAGGGGCTCAAGAATAAACACAATCAAAAAAATTTATGAATAATATAAGTTATAGCTAATTGTGTTTTTCACTCTTTTTTGGAGCTTTCTTGGATGCCTGTGGCAGGAGAAAAACCTAAGACGATAAATGAATTAGTTTTATCTTGTGTATTTGAAATTTGTTTTCCCTACGACATTTTGTATGTGAAAATATGTTGACGACCATAAGTTATTATAAAAAAAATTAACAAAATCTCATCGTAATGAATTTTATAATTATATATCTTAGAAAGCAATGAACGTATAAATATTTGCTTTTTCTAGTAGAAAGAGGCGCGTGCTTTTAAAGAATAAGAGAAATATTTGCCATATTCATAAATTAAGCACAGTGTTTTTAAATTATGATTGCCATAATAATAAATATTACCAGACGAAGAAGAGAAGTCATTTTTTCTACACCAAATGGGAAGTAAAAATTATTAATACCTACTTTCATAATCTTTCAACAAATAATTTTAGTTTGCGCGTTGCGTGCATGTCTTTTGGATCCGATACTCTCAATTATTGAACATATCGAAGTTACTAAGATGCACTGTACGTGAAAGATGCTTCACTCGTGGTTTGCAAAAAACCAAATAAATGCCTTGTCGCTTTATTTGGGCATCCTAGAGGGAGGCTTTTTGACCTCGACACTATAAACAGTAAGCAAGAATACTTAAATGCTGCGCTTTCAAAAATGCTCAACCTGAACGATTGGTGGAAGGGAGGATGAATGACAGCTGGGCCCACATGATTTGTAAGCAAAACAACTCGGTAACTTATTCTCCCCCTCGTGCTATCTCTC